>NC_037681.1:103172844-103188011 GCF_003255815.1 Theropithecus gelada
TCTCAAAAAAAAAAAAAAAAAAAAAAAGAAAGTTGTCTCATAGTTCACTGATGCATTGTTAATTTACTACGGTGTTATCTGTTTTTATTTTTCTCCCCTTTGTATGTTTTATTTTGGGTCATTTCTATTGCTGTCAGTACAGGCGCACTTCTGCAATGTGTATGTTGTTGTTAATTCCATATGGGGTATTTTTCATATCGGACTTTTTTGTTGTTGTTTATTCCAGATGTTTAATTTTGCTTTTTAAAGTTTTTACTTCTCCCTTTAACATGCTCATATATTCGCTATCTGGTAGAATATATAGAGTTACAATAAGTTTTTTATTATACTTGTGTACTAATTCTAACATCTATGTTATTTCTGAAACTATATCTTTTTGTGGATTTATTTATAATAATTCATGTTTTTATGCTTCTTTGTATGCCTGGTAATTTTTCTAAGGTGTTGAATATTGTATTTATCATGGTTAGTGCTAGATACTTAAGTGTTCTGTAAATATTTCTTAGCTTTGTTTTAGGACACAGTTAAGTCAATGGAAAGGTTTGATATTTCCAAGTCTTGTTTCTAAGCTTATTTTCAGAGAGCTATTAGTCTAGCACTAATTTTTCCAAACTACTGAGGCCATACTTTTCTGAATATCCTGTCTAATGTTCAATCCACTATAAGTTTGTTTTTTTTTCCATTTTGGCAGGTAGAAGTACAAACTATTTGTACCTCTGTTTGATCTCTGAGAAAAAGTTTCCTTTTTTTTTTTTTTTTTTGCAGGGGGTGACAGAGTGAGGCTGGAGAGCAGTGGCACGATCTTGGCTCACTGCAACCTCTGCCGCCTGTCTTCAAGTCATTCTCCTGCCTTAGCCTCCTGAGTAGCTGGGATTACAGGCCCCTGCCACCATGCCTGGCTAATTTTTGTAGTTTTTTAGTAGAGACGGGTTTTCACCATCTTGGCCAGGCTGGTCTTGAACTCCTGACGTTGTGATCCACCTGCTTTGGGGAAATTTTCTTTTTTATTATATATATTTGAAGTTTAAAATGTGATACATTGATGTACTTATCTTGATATAAATATATACAATGAAGTGATTGCTGTAGTCAAGCAAATTAAATACCCCTCATATCTCATATATCTTTTTCTTCTCGTGGTTAGTTTTTGATGGGTCTGTCTTCAACCTTGGGTAGTTTCTTTATATATTTTTTTTCTCTGATTGATCATCTGCTGAGGACTTCAAGGCAACCTGGTGTGATTTTCTGTATACAACTCTCTGCTCTCCATGCAACCTCTCTTCTCTCCTATAATTTGCCCTGGAAATTCTAACTGGCCTCCCAAATTCACAATTCTGTCTCTTCAACATAAGACTGGGTTTAAGTACCCCCTTTATGCATTGTGGCTTAGAAATTCTTGACAAGTAAAACACTGGGGCAATTATAGGGCTATTCTGTTTGTCTGTTTTTCTCTGTTAACTTTCCTGTGCTGGCTGTTGTCCAATATCCATAAACTGTTGTTTCACATATTATGTTTGGGTCACTCATTGTTTAAGGCAGGAGTACAAAATCCGTTCATTTTACTCCATCTTGGTCAAAAGCTAAGGGTGCAATAGATCAGTCAATAAAGTAAAAATATCTAACTTAGCAACTCAAAATATTCGATGTCATCAATGGAACATTTAAACAGAGACCTCATTGATAAATTCTTTTGCATGAGTTTTCTCTGCAGTTGAGATCAAATTGTGAAAATTTACCTGTGTTTTTTCCTGTTATATAGTTAGTGTCCATAAAGAAACCTAGTTTTCAATAATCACTGGATGATCAATTTTTGTATAAAATAAATTGATGTTACAACAGTAATGGCAAGCCTTTACATTATATTCAAACATACATGCATTTTCATCTTGATATCTCAATTTGCTTCTTGAATATAGAGAAAGACATGGAAGACAAAATACTGTGAATAGAGTAAAAGTTAAAAGAGAAAACACACTTCAATGTAAGATGAAAAGTGTTATTTCTGCTGAATCTAACACATTGAAGTTACTTAGGAATATATTTTGAAAAGAGACATAAAGAGAACTATTTAAGGAGAATATCTATGACAATTGTTTCTGAAAATATATTATTTCATACAATGGCAACTTTAATTCATATCAGAAACAATGATTAGTTGCAAAACTTCAACAAAGCTAGACTAAAGATATTTCTGACCCTGTGGTTCATAAAACAATAGCATCTATTAAATATACTAATTTAGATTTGGGTTCTAATGCAGATTTCAAATTTTCCAAGAAAATGTATGTACGAACTCTTTCTGAGAGGCTAAATGGATTTATTTGAAGGTAAATTAGAAAATGTAGTAAAATATGTTTTCCCATGTATATTTTTGGTGTTTAATTTGTAAAACCAATTAATTACTTTGAGAATATTCAAAACTAAATTTAAAAAGTAGATACATGCTTTGAAAACTGACAATGTTAAAATCACTATCCTAGACTAGCTTTGTTTCAAAAGCAACCTAGTTTCCCAGGTTATACCAGCCTGGAGTTAAATGTGGGAATGATATTCCCAATCAAATTGATTTTCTGTGGTTCTGTTTTTAATGATTAATTTCCTCACTTCACCTTACAGTTCTGGTATTAGGCTTTGTTAGTGTATTATAATTTCTAGTATTTGATTTGCACTGGCCATGGGTTAATCAAAGAAAATACACTACTACTAAAATTAAATATACCACAACATCTGTGGTCTCTTCCATAACTGATTTGTAGGTGCATGTTACAGAAGGTATCTAAACACCTAATGAAGTGAAAGGAAGGAGGAGAGAAAGGAAGGAACAAAGGAAGAGGAAAAAGAAAAGAGAAAAATATGAACTGGGAAGCAATCAAAAGCTGGCAATTTTCTTTGACATCTTCCTGTGTCTATTTTCACATCTATTTCAATCTTTTCTTTCATCAAAACAATTTTCTAAGGTCTCTCTGTCCACATATTTTAAATGTCCTTCAGTTTCATCAGCAAACAGAAGTTTATTAGTTGTCTCTGATTCCCAATTTTATAATCCCTTTAATAAATCTGGATCATATGTTTATTCCTGGTGTAAGCAAGTAGACAGAGTTGAGGAAACAGTAGTACTTCGTGAACAGAGTGATTGGCAATCCTAAGGAAGGGGAAAGATATTCTCACAGAAAAGAGTTATGATAAGCTGGACAGAACTGCCAAAATATATCTACAGCACAGAAATGTCAATGAGAATCAGACTGGTCACCCTGTAAAACTTATAGAAAATAGCCATGCAAAATCCTGATTAAGAAGGAAAAACATAACAACCCAAAAACATCACACTGGATCCTTATTACTTTATCTGTTCTCACTACAGTCCAGTGTAAACCCTCTGCTCAACCTCATATTTTAACTTCAATTCTTGCTTGCTTTAATATTTCTATTTTCTCCACATTCCTTTGTACTCAGCTATACAAATTATCTGTCATTTAATATTAATCTAAAGCTACTAAATTCCAATGAAGGCTTCCAAAAATTACAATCTGTATTGCACTTTGTCGATTATATATTATGCTATTTTTTTCTCCAGTAAAAAGTCTTGCTTCTCTTATTTTCTTGAGAGCAGAGATTGTAATCCATACATTATTTTCTTCCCTCAAATGCTCAAATATAGTGAACACTCCTTATAAAAATGATTTTCCCAAATTGAGGCAAATTAGCTTCCAGAAATAGTTATTAAACTTTCTTATATGTAAGGATATATGATGAACCTCATGAAAATCAGGTCCCAGAAAGTGTCTAAAGTGTCCTTCCCCCAGATTATTGTCCCTCCTACTTTAGATATCTACCTGCATAAGAGAATGACAATGTAACATAATGTAAAACTCACTTTCTTTGTTTTTTTTTTGTTTGTTTGTTTGTTTGTTTGTTTGTTTGTTTTGAGACGGAGTCTCGCTTTGTCGCCCAGGCTGGAGTGCAGTGGCCGGATCTCAGCTCACTGCAAGCTCCGCCTCCCGGGTTCACGCCATTCTCCTGCCTCAGCCTCCCGAGTAGCTGGGACTACAGGCGCCTGCCACCTCGCCCGGCTAGTTTTGTGTGTGTGTGTGTGTGTGTGTGTGTGTGTGTGTGTGTGTGTGTGTGTCTCGATCTNTGTGTGTGTGTGTGTGTGTGTGTGTGTGTGTGTGTGTGTGTGTGTGTGTATTTTTTTTTTAGTAGAGACGGGGTTTCACCGTGTGAGCCAGGATGGTCTTGATCTCTTGATCTCCTGATCTCGTGATCCGCCCGTCTCGGCCTCCCAAAGTGCTGGGATTACAGGCTTGAGCCACCGCGCCCGGCCGTAAAACTCACTTTCTAAAGTCGATTTGATTAAAAGCTACACTTGGACAATTAAACAGAGGTCATAATTTACAAAGAGGAAAATGTAAATTTAAAATCCTACCTTGAAATTATTTCCTTCATCCAAAAACCCAGACATCACACTTTGAATTAGTCACAATTCATTTTTTTTCTCTTTGTACCAAGTTCAAATATAAAGTCATTCCTAATTTTAGTTAATAATTTATGCATCCACATAATTCAAGCATTTAAAAAAGATTAATTCCAGGACAATAAAGGAAATTGGAGATTTAATGTTAAACCTTACCAGCTCAAACGTTTAAATGAGGGGAGAAAATATGCTAACGACATTTACCAAAGCTTGGTCTATGTAAAGAAATGAAGTTAACCTTTTCATCTTACTGCAAGACCAGAGGTTGGTTGGTTCATTCTATCAGGATTCTGTCCTTACCCCTGATTTTTGCAACTGTCAAAGACTCAACAGTGCTATTGTGGATTTCAATTACAGAGCTAGTTACTGACAACTACAACATGTATGAAATTGTTATAATTCCGTAGAGTTAACACATCTATAAAATAAGGGTCCATCTCTTATGACCTACTTTAAAACTGCTATGGACTGAATTGTGCCTCCTCCCTAAAACTCATATGTTGAAGCACTAACCTGAAATGTGACAGTACTTGGAGATGGCACTTGTGGAGGTAATTAAGACTAAATGAGGTGATAAGTGAGTAGTCTTCATCCTATGGAATCGGTGGCATTATAAGAAGAGAGGGAGAGAAATGTCTCTCTCCTGTATGTTACGAATACAGCTGGAAGGCAGCCATCTGCAAGCCAGGAAGAGGGTGCTCACCAGAACCCTACCATGCTAACAACCTGATCTGGGACTTCCAGCCTCTAGATATTTAAGAAATAAGTTTCTGTTGTTTAAGCTTCCCAGTCTTGGGTATTTTGTTATGGCAGACCAAGTTAATACAATAACTAATCTTGATTATTTGAAACAAGTGCACTATAATAAAACCATAACAATTGCAATACATTTATGTGTATGTGTTTGTGGGATACCAAATGGCATAAACACAATAAAAAGTTGTTGAGGAAAATAATTAAAGTGGGAAAAGTATGTAGCAAAAGTGTAGAATACTTATAATATTTAATGAAAATGAGGTGGTATTAAGCTGTTTATGTTATTAATGCAAATGAGATGAATTTAATATGTCTATGGGCTATTTTTGCAATAATCACAAAAGAAAAAGTAAATTCTAACATAATATTATTTTGTCTTAAGTAAAGTTAGATACTCCATTTTTGTCTTTCATACTACCAAAGAACTATAAAGCTTTTCTCAAAATAACTTTATTTTTTTAAATTAAGCATGTCATGCTACAGAATGTCTTTTTTTTTTTTTTTTTTTTTTAAGGCTGAAGAGTATTCCATTTTATGTCTATATCACATATTTCCTTCATGCACTTGTCTGTAGATAGACATCTCTTTTACGTCTGGGCTATTGTGAATAATGCCACAATGAACATAGACATGCCAATGTACCTTCCAGACTCTGATTTCAGTTCTCTTGAATATATATTCAGACACTGGATTGCTGGATCAAAGGGTGTGATAGTTTTATATTTTTAAGTTTTTAAGGAGCCCTCATATGGTTTTCTATAGCAGCTGTACCATCTGCACTTCCAACAGTGTTTGAGGGTTCAAATTTCTCCATGGATAACACTTGTTTTTTGTTTTATTTTCTTAATTGCCATCTTGACAGGAGTGAGGGGACATATCCTTGTGGAGGGTTTATTTGGATTTCTCTGAAGATTAGTGATATTTAACAAAAGAAAGAGTCTGAAAATAAATCCATGCACATATGGCCAACTGATCTTTGACAATGGTGCCAAATATACACAATGGGGAAAAGATGTCTCTTCAACAAATTGTGCTGAGAAAACTGGATCTCTATATACAAAAGAATGAAATCGGGCCCTTATATATTACACGAAAGTTAAATCAAAATAGGTTAAAGACTTAAATGTAATTCTTGAGATTCTAAATCTCCTAAAAGAAAACACAGGGTAGTAAATGATGCTTTGATATATGTATACATTGTGCAATGGTTAAATCAGGCTAATTACCATACATATTACCTCACATACTTATTTTTGTGGTAAGAATACTTAACATCTATTCTCTTAGCAATTTTCAAGTATACAGTTTTATTATTGACTATAGTCACCACATTGAACTACAGAGCTCTTGAATTTATTTTTCCCAGTTAACTGAAATTTTGTATCCTTTGACAAACATATCTCAAATCCTTCCCCAGTCATAAATATATATGATTTTGTCAATATAGAAAGAAATAAATGTTCAAGTTGAGGGCAAAATATCCAAAGTTTAAAATAAAAAGAAAAGAAAATAGGAAAAGCTTCATGACACTGGATTTGGCAGTGATTTTATGAATATGACACAAATGAAAAGGCAACAAAACAAAATAGACAAATGAGACTGTATCAAATTAAAAAGTGTTTACACAACAAAGGAAACAATCAACAGAGTGAAAAGGCAATCTATAGAATGGGAGGAAATATTTGAAAACTATATACACATAGTCCTGAATTATGATAAATTTGAATTATAATGCTTTTATTTTACAATAGTGTAAAAATTATGCCCATTCATAGAAACTATTTTTTGAGCACCCATACAAACATTGTATTTTCCACTTCCAGTATAGTATTTAACAAATTATATGAGATACTCAAAATTTTATTATAACATAGGCTACGTGTTAGATGATTTGGCCTAACTATAGGCTAATGTAAGTGTTCTGATCACATTGAAGGTAGGGGAGGCTAAGCTATGATGTTCTGTAGGTTCGACAATTAAATGCATTTTTGACTTACATTATCTTCAACTTATGATGAGTTTATCTGGATGTAACCCTGTCATTAGTCCATGAGCATCTATATTGAATAAGGAGTTTATCTGCAAAATAAATAAGAAACACCCAAAACTCAATAGTTCAAAAAAAAAAAAAAAAAAAAGGTTAATAACCTTATTGAAAAATAGACTAAGTACTTGAACAGATATGTCACCAAAGACGACATACAAATGATCAACAGGGGTAGAAGCCTTCAGTTTTGAAGCTAGGAAATAAAATATTTAACAATGAGGTTTTTCTGATGAAGAAATGGCCTTGACTCAGAATGAGTTTTAGAACAATGACTACTTAAGTACTTTACGGGGACTATGCTCTTCAGATAGAGCCACATCTGGACAAATTATTTTGATCTAGTCCTGATTTTGAGAGTTGCAGGAAAGGTTGGAAAAGCTTGAGTTTAGAAATAGTGATATCAAATATTGATCATTGGCATCAATTGTTAACTAGGATATAATTGTATGTAATATTTGAGACTAAAAAAAATCTAAGATTTATAATCTCAAAACTGTGGAAAAGAAGAATTACTTAGTGGTCACAATGAGAGAATAACCCAGAGGTAAGCACCTAAAGAGTGCTGATTGTGAGTTGTTGTTCAGAACGTTATCCTTGCAATAATAACTGTTCAAATATGGACTGAACTACTCAGAAAAGTAGTCGGGTGTGATTAGCAGAGCCCATATTTTGGCTGGGACTTTAAACCCAAGGAATATTTATTAAATGACATATTATTGACTGGATTAGTGACTGAGTGATGAGGACTTTACATAGGAAGGTGACAGTTTAGACAGTAGGATGACTGTAGGCCAAGACAATACTTTAAATTCCCATTTTAACATGGTCTACAATTCAACCAGTTCTAAAACACCTTGTTAGACGCACAGAGATTTGCCTGCTAGTGATGTCATTACACAACCCTGTAACCTGCACAATTTTTTCAGCAATGTGGAGTATGGTTTCTAATTTCTCAAAATGAATGGAATAAATCCATTTAGTAGCTATTGGGAAAGTAAACGATGTATGTATGTGTCAGTGTCCCCAAGATCCTGAATCTAGGAGATTCAATGGAAGGACTCATGGGACTCAGCATATAATAATACTCATGACAAGATTTATGAATGTGATTTAGTAAGGATACATGGCCAGGTCATAAGGGCAAAATCAGAGGTGGAGCCTTGAAGAAATCATGTGCAGCTTTCCTTTTGCTGACTCCTTCCCATGACAGAACACACAGAGGACACTGTTCCCCAGCAACAGAAATGCAGTAACATGCTTTTGATGTTCCTGCCCAGGGAAGCTCATTAGAAACTCAGTTTCCAGAGTTTTTCTTGGGGTGAAATAGGTGTCCTCTACCTAGGGCATATCAAAATTCCAGACTCTCAAAAGGAAAGCAGGTATGAAGCAAAGAACACACATTATATGCAGAAACAGTTGGTGCACAGTGGGTTACTTTGTCAGTTTGTGAATGATGAGAATACTCCTAAAATCCAAGTTTCTAGATGTCAGCCAATGGCTAGCAAACAAGCCTTTTAAAGGATTCCAGTTTGGGGCCTGCTACCTGTTATGTTAACTCTTTTCTGCACAATGTATAAGGCAGATCTCAGGATTTTGGACAGAGTAAACATCTAATAAGTTTTGTCCTACCTCCTCAACTTCCCATCCATTCCTGCTCATCAGCTCAGTCAGGACCGCGGGTCAGCCAGTCCACACTGCCACTACCCTTCCCTGGACACCAATACTGCACCTCTATTGGTACCCTAGAACATCAATACTGCTACATCTCTTGCCATCAAAATATTTTCCCCTCAGGTATTCCTTATATAATTGCCCCTAAATCAAAATTCTGGGTTTGGTTTTTCTGTGTCCTAATTTCAAGAGAGGCTATAGAAGTATCTGCATTTTCTTATTTTGTAGGGAGAGTTGGGTAAAGTTTACTGACAAGATTAATTCTTATCCAAATACAGCAACTATCTCTGATTTGGAATGCATACACCACATGTGTTCCTTGCAATCACTTTCTGATACTAGACTGTTTGTTTTTTTAAAATGCAAGAGCCCCTGTATTACTTGAGTTTGTAAGGTAGAACTTCTAACTGTAGTTGGGGTGTGTTCTCATAAGAAATTTTAGTGTGGGGTTAGCCTTGAAATCTATTTACTTAAAAGAACTATAAGGTTCTGGAGGAGTTCAAGATTCTATCAAAGCTTTACAAATACAATGCTTCACGTTTAGAAAATCCAGTTGAACCATGTTAGACTCCCAATCCATGCAAACTCTAACACAGTAAATTGCAGCAGTTAGATTCTTGTCTCAGGACTCACACTCCAAGGGTTGGTTGACTGCCTCCTTATCTGATGCTTCTCATCTGATCCTACTTATCTAAGAAAGAATCTGCCTCCAGCTTCACTAGAGTGGTTGTCAGAAATCTTTTCTTGCAGTTTTAAGAATTATATTGCTGCTGCCTTATGAGCTGCCATCAAGAAGACACTGTCATCTTTTAAGCTGCTGAAATTTCCATGCCATGGTCCTCATTTTCTCTGACAATATCACAATTTAGTCCTTCAAGGCCAGCAACAGGATTCCTCTGATTAAATCCTCCTCACACTGTGAGTGTGTCAGAGAAACCTCTCTACTTTTAAGGATTCATGTCAATTGCACTCACTCAGCCAAGTTCCCCATTTTAAGGTCAACTGATTAGTAAATTTAACTGTATTTACAATATACTTTTGCCTCATAACTTATAATCACAAGTAAAATACCAGGTGGCAATGGTCATGGGAATCATCTTAGAATTCTGCCTAGCATCATCACCAATCAATGTTTTAGCATACCTATATCCCTAAATAATAATGTCCATGTTAAAGTTTGATGGTGTTATATCTCTAAATACTAAATATAAGCTTGTGTGTCAATCTGTAATACTTATTGATGATTCCATCCTAAAAATGACTTAATATTTTCTCTCTACTCCATGTTCCTGCATTATATTATTGCAAATATAGACATATTATTGTAGTTATAGACTTAACTAGGAGTCATTTACTGAAAATACTTCATAATGTATACTCAAGCTAAACAGTGAAAAGAAAATTTCCAAATGTATTCTAAGCCCGGGATGCAAAAGACAAAGTTTAGTGATGACTAACCACTCACAGCAGATGAATCCATCATAAAAACAGATAAATGCGCCCATCAAAGTAACTGTGTAAACTAAATTATTATTTATTTCCCATCTCTATAATGTGATATATATACAGAAATAAACACACACACACATATATATACACACACATATATACTTATTTTTAAGTCAAGATATGTTAACATTTTCATGCAACACAACAATCTACTAATATTTTTTAGCACAATGTCTTCAGAAAATGACTTACTAGGAGAAAACGGTACAAAGTAGTTGGGTGAGAATTGATCCAAACACTTCAAGGATGTGAATATTCGAGACACGCTTACATATCAAAATAGAAAATGAATAACAAAGGCAATTAAGGAAAGTCATTATGTTTTCTGTTAGGAAGCAATTTTTAGATGTTGAAATATTAGAAAGCTGTGTTTTTTCTCAAAGGAAATAAAGCAATTTTCTTGATTTCCTTAAAATAAGATAGAAAAAGGCTGGAAGGTGGTGGCTCACTGCTGTAATCTCAGAACTTTGGGAGGCCGAGGTGGGTGGATTACGAGGTCAAGAGATGGAGACCATTCTGGCCAACATGGTGAAATCCCGTATCTATTAAAAATACAAAAAATTAGCCGGGCATGGTGGCAGGTGCCTGTAATCCCAGCTACTTGGGAGGCTGGGCAAAAAGAGTGAAACTGCATCTCAAAAATAATAATAAAATAAAATAAGATATAAAATATCTATTATGTATATTTTAACATGCAGGAAATTCTCAAGTCTATATGAGGAACAACAGCATTAAAACCTATCAAAGACAAATATAATTTTTAGAATTTGATGGATGTTTTTCTTGCTCAGTACTTTGTAGATCTTCATTATTATTTATCTTTATTTGTGCTAGAGGAAAGACAGAGTATAATTCTTTCAAAAGGAACATACTCATATACCTTCTCTTTACCAATAGCAATTTGGGTAAGAAAGTAAAAGCAATTTGGCTTTGAATTTAGTGAGAAGGTGACACTTAATTATCAGCAATAACCCCTTCCTGTTCTCAGATTTTGGTTTCAAAATGGCTTCTCTACTAAAAGGAACCAGCACCCCTTGGAGAAATGACTGATTCCAGATCTGGGGGCAGAGAAAGCAAAGTAGTCTAGAACAGCATTGTGTTCCAGAAAGTAAGGAATGCATTATCTCTCTCTCTCTCTCTCTCTATATATATATATATATATATAACGTATGTATATATGCATTTATTTATAAATGAGAAAGTGTGCATATATATGCATTTATTTATATGTATGCATGTTTAAATATATGTGCATTTACTCCTATTTATTTCTCTCCCTCTTTTATATATATATACACACAAATATATGAAGGAAGGAAGAGGAAGGAAGGAAGGCAGAAAGAAAAAAGGAAGGAAGGAAGGGAGGAAGGAAGGTGGAAGGAAGGGAGGAAGGAAGGTGGAAGGAAGGTGGAAGGAAGGTGGAAAGAAGGAAGGAAGGAAGGTAGGGAGGGAGAAAGGGAGGAAGGGAGGAAGTGAGGAAGGGAGGGAGAAAGGAAGGGAGGAAGTGAGGAAGGGAGGAAGTGAGGAAGGGAGGGAGAAAGGAAGGGAGGGAAGGAGGGAGGGAGGAAGGAAGGAAAGAGAGGCAACATCCTTAGAATAGAAGAAATTATGGAGTTCAAAAAATCATTTTGCTATTATCATAGTAACAATGGATTTAGGCAAGAGTCATGATGAATACTAATATCAGTGGTTGGAGGTTTAGTAAGAGTTTCAAAGCATCTCCTATGAATTACTTATCAATTACAAAAGAGAAAGTAATTTTATAGTGGAGAAATATGAAGAGCATTACCTTAATCCTGTAATCAGAGTTAACATCCTCTATAATGGGACAAGTCAATATAATGGGACAAATTAATTCATGACTTTAGATACGTGTACTGACAGAAACAGGGAGCCATGTTTGTGGTATTGCTGACAAAAATGCATAACTTAAATATAATCATGGGGAATCATCAGGCAAATAAAAAACAAGTGGCATTCTACAAAATAACTGTCCTATGTCCTTCAAAAATGTAGTAAAATATTTAAAAAAGCTGAGGAACACTTATACAGGCTTAAACCATAAAAACTAAATGTAATGCATGACCCTGGCCTGGACTCTGGACCAGTATAAAGAAAAAGCTAAAGAAAAATAAAAAATTTAAAAATCTAATGATGAAATTTAAATTACGGACTGTAGATTAGGTAATATAAACATGTTAAATTTTATGATGGTTCCCTAAGATAATCTTCTTATTCTTAGGAACTAAAACACTGAAAAATTTACCAATTAAGGGCCATAATTCCTGCAACCTAATTTCATATGATATAGAACGAATTATATCACAGATACACCCACCCACCCACACACATATAAACACAGAGACAGAAATTTCTTTCAACTTTTCTGTAAGTTTGAGATTATTCCAAAGTTTACATATATATACACATATATACATATATATACACACACACACACATATATATATATATATATGAAGTTCGACCAACAATTATGGTAATAAGAATCAGTAGCAAAAGATTCAAAATTTTTGTAGATAAAATAGTAAAGGTTTATCTCCCACTCTAATTACACATTCACTTTGGATTTGTTTCATGTAACTACCCCATGTCATTTGAAATATATTGAAGTCACCACTGCAAACGGATCAGAAGATGTGTTGGAACACGGATTCAATCTTAAAGCTTCTATTTGAAAATGATACATGTAAACAGCTGTTCACAATTCATTGGCCAAAGTATACAGGAAAGTGTTATTCTACAATGTGTACCTTTTTAGATGGATTTTAATTTTTCAATTTCATTTTTAATGTGTTTCAAGTTATACGATTTTAGAGCAAAACAATCAAACATAATTAACATGTGTTCAGCTTATTTGTAAAATATTAGAAAATTAACTATGTTAAAGTCTGAAAAAGGCAAATGAAAGAAATTTTATGTGAATGCATGTATTTTAGCCAATTAGGTACTTACACTAAATATGCCTTTGATTTGAATTATATCAAAATTATTTTTACTTCTATTTTTATTGGTGAGTCATCAAAATGAGAGTACTTAACATGTTTTCTAAAAGCATTTAAGATGAATTCTCAAATCTCAACTAGATTCACATTTTAAAATACACAGACTTGATTCATGAGCTCCACAGGAGTCAATGTAGTGAAATAATTATAATCAAGGACTTTAGACCCCTCAGGTTAAACATGAATTCCATAACTCAGTAGCAGTATTACCTTGGGTTAGCTCCTTAAACTATTAAAACCTGTGCCTCCGTTTGGTAATTTATGTTATTATTTATGTAAATGATATTATTGTTCTTACCTCAGAGATGTGTTGTGAGCACAAAGTGAATTAAATTTTTTTTTTTTTTTTTTTTTTTGAGACAGTCTCACTCTGTTGTCAGACTGGAGTGCAGTGGCATGATCTCGGCTCACTGCAACTTCCGCCTCCGGGGTTCAAGTGATTCTCCCGCCTCAGCCTTTCCAGTAGCTGGGACTTCAGGCGCCCGCCATCATGCCCAGCTAATTTTTTTGTATTTTTAGTAGAGACAGGGTTTCACCATGTTGGCCAGGATGGTCTTGATGTCTTGACCTCATGATCTGCCCGCGTTGGCCTCTCAAAGTGTGAATTAACATTTATGCAAGGCCTGGAATATGGCAAGCTTTCAGCAAGTATTTATTGAATAGAAATGTTTTCGTAAGCCATTATGAAGGTCAGTAATATACTGATACAGTGTTAGTCTCATGATGTCATGGTGATGTAGACTGAAAATTTGGAGGTCTGCATTGTGATACTTGTGACATTTATTGGGCTGGCTTTTCTGATCTGTGTAATGAAAAGACTCATCATTGACCTTATTTCATACAGTGATTATGGAACTGGAGATAAAGTTTGTGAGAGTTTTAAGTAAAAAATAAAAGCACTGTACAAATTTATGCTTTTCAATATAATATTTGGAAAAATTAGGTAAGTACTCTATGTGTAGAACATGTTAACATATGAATACATGCTTCAGATGTTTAGATGGACTAATTGGACAGAAAATACAGCACATTCGTTTAAAGCAGCCATTAACAAACATTTTTAGGCTGAGCACGGTGGCTCATGCCTGTAATCCCAGCACTTTGGGAGGCCGAGGAGGCTAATCACGAGGTTAGGAGTTCGAGACCATCCCGGCCAACATGGTGAAACTCCGTCTCTACTAAAAATACAAAAATTGGCCGAGCATGGTGGCATGTGCCTGTAATCCCACCACTCAGGAGGCTGAGCCAGGAAAATCGCTTGACCCCGGGAGGCAGAGGTTGCAGTGAGCTGAGATCACACCACTGCACTCCAGCCTGGGAGACAGAGCAAGACACTGTCTCAAAAACAAAAACAAAAACAAACAAACAAAAATTCTTTACGGGGCTAGATAATAAATATTTCTGACTTTGCCCACATACAATGGGCTTATCCATTGTAGTGAGGAAAGGAGTCCCATAGAGTATTTAACCAAATGGGTATAGCTGTGTACTTTTAAAAATTATGCCTACCCCTGTTTTAAAGGAAGAACTCTGAAGATTGACTGATTTTTTTTAATCCTAGCATTGCCATTTAATGAACAGATGAACTTGGGAGAGTTGCCAGTCCGTGCCTGCACTGTTTCCTCCACGAAAGATAAAAAGAAAGAGAGAGAGAGAGAGAGAGAGAGAGAGAGAGAGAGAGAGAGAGAGA